>NW_027140433.1:837500-842500 GCF_036365525.1 Heterodontus francisci | reverse complement strand
CTTGTCTTTGAGTTTCTTTTGGCGCCGGAGGAACCGGAAGCTGGTCGGCAGCGAGGACTCCTGGGTAGGTATTTTCCTTAAAGGTGCGGAGCTCCGTGGACTCGGCCTCATTTCCCGGCGGAGCAGCAGGAGAAGGTAGCGACTCTTCGGTGGGTGAGTGAAGGCATCAGGAGCTGTGTTTTAAAAGTAAGTACTTACTGTTTTACTTACTGTTTTCCTTGTCTTTGAGTTTCTTTTGGCGCCGGAGGAACCGGAAGCTGGTCGGCAGCGAGGACTCCTGGGTAGGTATTTTCCTTAAAGGTGCGGAGCTCCGTGGACTCGGCCTCATTTCCCGGCGGAGCAGCAGGAGAAGGTAGCGACTCTTCGGTGGGTGAGTGAAGGCATCAGGAGCTGTGTTTTAAAAGTAAGTACTTACTGTTTTACTTACTGTTTTCCTTGTCTTTGAGTTTCTTTTGGCGCCGGAGGAACCGGAAGCTGGTCGGCAGCGAGGACTCCTGGGTAGGTATTTTCCTTAATGGTGCGGAGCTCCGTGGACTCGGCCTCATTTCCCGGCGGAGCAGCAGGAGAAGGTAGCGACTCTTCGGTGGGTGAGTGAAGGCATCAGGAGCTGTGTTTTAAAAGTAAGTACTTACTGTTTTACTTACTGTTTTCCTTGTCTTTGAGTTTCTTTTGGCGCCGGAGGAACCGGAAGCTGGTCGGCAGCGAGGACTCCTGGGTAGGTATTTTCCTTAAAGGTGCGGAGCTGAGTAAACCCGAGCCACTACACATGTAGTGTCTCCCACGCATCCTCCTCCTCTAACCTAATAATAAGACCCTTTTTACCCTCCTCCTCTAACCAAAAAGGACTGAGCAGGTAAGCTATTTACTGTTTTTGTTAATATCTATAGTTGTACTTAAATAAGGGGTAATTGAATAAAAGAAATGGCAGCCAGTGTAGTGTATTGCTCCTCCTGCAGAATGTTCGAGGTGAGGGAAACCTCCGGGGACCCTGCCGACTTCACCTGCTGGAAGTGCATCCGTCTCCAGCTCCTATCAGACCGTGTTAGGGAATTGGAGCTGGAGCTGGATGAACTGAGGATCATTCGGGAAGCTGAGGGGTTGATAGATAGAAGCTACACGGAGGTCGTTACTCCACAAATCAAAGGCAGCTGGGTAACAGTTAGAGGTGGGAAGAGGTCAGTGCAGGGATCTCCTGTGGTCGTTCCACTCAACAACAAGTATACAGTTTTAGATACTGTTGGGGGGGACGGCCTATCGGGGGCAGGCTGCAGTGACCGGGCCTCTGGCACGGGGTCCTGCACTGTGGCTCAGAAGGGAAGGAGGGAGAATGGGAGAGCACTAGTCATCGGGGACTCGATGGTGAGGAGTACGGACAGGCGGTTCTGTGGGCGCAGGCGAGACGCACGGATGGTTTGTTGCCTCCCTGGTGCCAGGGTCCGTGATGTTTGTGATCGCGTCTTCAGGATCCTTAAAGGGGAGGGGGAGCAGCCAGAGGTCGTGGTGCACATTGGCACCAACGACGTAGGAAGGAAGGGTGGCACAGATGTTAGAAGTGAGTTTAGGGAGTTAGGCTGGAAGCTGAAAGCTCGGACGGACAGAGTTGTTATCTCTGGTTTGTTGCCGGCGCCACGTGATAGTGAGGCTAGGAATAGGGAGAGAGCACAGCTGAACACGTGGCTGCAGGAATGGTGTAGGAGGGAGGGCTTCCAGTTCTTGGATAATTGGACTGCATTCTGGGGAAGATGGGACCTGTTCAAACAGGACGGGCTGCATCTGAACCAGAGGGGCACCAATATCCTGGGAGGGAGGTTTGCTAGTACTGTTCGGGAGGGTTTAAACTAGTTTGGGAGGGGGATGGGAACCGGACTTGTAATCCAGGGACCAGTGGGTCCACTCAGAAAGACAAAGAGTGTAGTGAGGTATTGGGGAAGGTAGCACTGTCACAGAGGACAGATGGGCACGGAGAAGGGTTAAAGTGCGTATACTTCAACGCAAGAAGCATCAGGAATAAGGTGAGTGAATTGAAGGCGTGGATGGGCACTTGGGACTACGATGTTGTGGCCATCACTGAAACGTGGATAGGTGAGGGGGAGGAATGGTTTTTGGAGGTACCTGGTTATAGATGTTTTCATAAGATTAGGAATGGTGGTAAAAGAGGTGGGGGGGTGGCATTGTTAGTTAGAAATAGTGTAACAACTGCTGAAAGAATTTTCGAGGAGGATCTGCCGACTGAGGCACTGTGGGTTGAGGTCAGGAACAGGAAAGGAGCAGTCACCTTGATGGGAGTTTTCTATAGGCCCCCCAATAGCAGCAGGGAGGTGGAAGAGCAGATTGGGAAACAGATTTTGGAAAGGAGCAGAAGTCACAGGGTAGTAATTATGGGGGATTTCAACTTCCCAAATATTGATTGGCAACTCTTTAGATCGAATAGTTTGGATGGGGTAGTGTTTGTGCAGTATGTCCAGGAAGCTTTTCTGACTCAGTATGTAGACTGCCCGACCAGAGGGGAGGCAATATTGGATTTGGTACTAGGTAATGAACCAGGGCAAGTGATAGAGCTGTTGGTGGGCGAGCACTTTGGAGATAGTGATCACAATTCTGTAGCATTCACTGTGGTAATGGAGAGGGATAGGTATGTGCAACAGGGCAAGGTTTACAATTGGGGGAAGGGTAGATATGATGCTGTCAGGCAGGAACTGAGGAGCATAAGTTGGGAGCATATGCTGGCAGGGAAGGGCACGGTCGAAATGTGGAACTTTTTCAAGGAGCAGATAGTAGGGGCCATTGATAAGCATGTCCCTGTCAGACAGGGAAGGGATGGTCATGTGAGGGAACCGTGGTTGACAAGAGAGGTTGAGAGTCTTGTTAGGAAGAAGAAGGATGCGTATATAAAGTTGAGGAAAAAGGGCACAGGCATAGCTCTGGAGGGATACAAGATGGCCAGGAAGGATCTGAAGAAAGGGATTAGGAGAGCTAAGAGAGGGCATGAAAAATGCTTGGCGGGTAGGATAAAAGAAAACCCCAAGGCCTTTTACGCGTATGTCAGAAATATGAGGATGACTAGGGGGACCGTAGGTCCGGTCAAGGACAATAGCGGGAGACTGTGTGTTGAGCCGGAAGAGATAAGTGAGGTTTTGAATGAGTACTTCTCTTCGGTATTTACGAATGAGAAGGGGTGTATTACTGAAGAGGACGGTGGGAAGCAGACTGGTAAGCTCGAGGAAGTGCTCGTTAGGAGGGAAGATGTGTTGGGGTTTTTGAATAACTTGAAGATAGACAAGTCTCCCGGGCCTGACGGGGTATATCCAAGGATGTTATGGGAAGCAAGGGATGAAATTGCAGAGCCGCTGGCAATGATCTTTTCATCTTCTCTGCTGACGGGGGTGGTACCAGGTGATTGGAGGGTGGCAAATGTTGTGCCCCTGTTCAAGAAAGGGAATAGGAACAACCCTGGGAATTACAGGCCAGTTAGTCTTACTTCGGTGGTAGGCAAGTTGATGGAAAAGGTGCTGAGGGATAGGATTTCTGAGCATCTGGAAAGACACTGCTTGATTCGGGACAGTCAGCACGGTTTTGTGAGGGGTAGGTCTTGCCTCACAAGCCTGATTGAATTCTTTGAGCAGGTGACCAAGCAAGTGGATGAGGGTAAACCAGTGGATGTGGTGTACATGGATTTTAGTAAGGCATTTGATAAGGTCCCCCATGGTAGACTTATGGAGAAAGTCAGGAGGCATGGGATAGTGGGGAATGTGGCCAGTTGGATTAAGAATTGGCTAACTGATAGAAGGCAGAGAGTGGTCTTAGATGGTAAATACTCAGCCTGGAGCCCAGTTACCAGTGGCGTGCCGCAGGGATCAGTTCTGGGTCCTCTCCTGTTTGTGATTTTTATTAACGACTTGGATGAGGAAGTCGAAGGGTGGGTCAGTAAATTTGCAGATGATACAAAGGTTGGTGGAGTTGTGGATACCGAGGAGGGCTATTGTCGTCTGCAAAGGGACTTGGATAGGTTGCAGTGCTGGGCTGAAAAGTGGCAGATGGAGTTTAACCCTGAAAAGTGTGAGGTCGTCCATTTTGGAAGGACAAACATGAATGCAAAATACTGGGTTAACGGTAGGGTTCTTGGGCATGTGGAGGAGCAGAGAGACCTTGGGGTCTATGTGCATAGATCATTGAAAGTTGCAACTCAAGTGGATAGGGCTGTGAAGAAGGCATATGGGGTGTTAGCGTTCATTAGCAGAGGGATTGAATTTAAGAGCCGTGAGGTGATGATGCAGCTGTACAGGACCTTGGTAAGGCCTCATTTGGAGTACTGTGTGCAGTTCTGGTCGCCTCATTTTAGGAAGGATGTGGAAGCCTTGGAGAGGGTGCAGAGGAGATTTACCAGGATGTTGCCTGGAATGGAGAATAAGTCTTACGAGGAAAGGCTGAACATTCTAGGCCTCTTCTCATTAGAAAGGAGAAGGATGAGGGGTGACATGATAGAGGTTTATAAGATGATCAGGGGAATAGATAGGGTAGACAGTCAGAAACTTTTTCCCCGGGTGGAGCAAAGCGTTACAAGGGGTCATAAATTTAAGGTGAAGGGTGGGAGATATAAGGGGGATGTCAGGGGAAGGTTCTTTACCCAGAGAGTGGTCGAGGCATGGAATGCCTTGCCCGGGGAAGTTGTTGAGTCAGAAACTTTAGGGACTTTCAAAAGGCTTTTGGATAGGTATATGGATAAAGGAGAATGATGGGGTATAGATTAAATTGTCCTTGACAGAGGACAAAGGATCGGCACAACATTGTGGGCCGAAGGGCCTGTTCTGTGCTGTATGTTCTATGTTCTATATGCACACACACACACACCACAGCCCAGTCACTGAGACTTATATATATGCACACACACACACACACACACAAACACACACATCAGAGCCCAGACACTGAGACTTATATATATGCACACACACACACACACACACACACACACACACACACACACCACAGCCAAGACACTG
>NW_027140433.1:827500-832500 GCF_036365525.1 Heterodontus francisci | reverse complement strand
CACACACGCCCACACACGCCCACACACGCCCACACACGCCCACACACGCCCACACACGCCCACACACCACCGCCCACACACCACCGCCCACACACCACAGCCCACACACCACAGCCCACACACCACAGCCCACACACCACAGCCCACACACCACAGCCCACACACCACAGCCCACACACACACACGCCCACACACACACACGCCCACACACACACACGCCCACACACACACACGCCCACACACACACACGCCCACACACACACACGCCCACACACACACACGCCCACACACCACAGCCCACACACCACAGCCCACACACCACAGCCCACACACCACAGCCCACACACCACAGCCCACACACCACAGCCCACACACCACAGCCCACACACCACAGCCCACACACCACAGCCCACACACCACAGCCCACACACACACACGCCCACACACACACACGCCCACACACACACACGCCCACACACACACACGCCCACACACACACACGCCCACACACACACACGCCCACACACACACACGCCCACACACACACACGCCCACACACACACACGCCCACACACACACACGCCCACACACACACACGCCCACACACACACACGCCCACACACACACACGCCCACACACACACACGCCCACACACACACACGCCCACACACACACACGCCCACACACACACACGCCCACACACACACACGCCCACACACACACACGCCCACACACACACGCCCACACACACACGCCCACACACACACGCCCACACACACGCCCACACACACACGCCCACACACACACGCCCACACACACACGCCCACACACCACAGCCCACACACGCCCACACACCACAGCCCACACACACACACGCCCACACACACACACGCCCACACACACACACGCCCACACACACACGCCCACACACACACGCCCACACACACACGCCCACACACACACGCCCACACACACACACGCCCACACACGCCCACACACCACCGCCCACACACCACAGCCCACACACCACAGCCCACACACCACAGCCCACACACCACAGCCCACACACCACAGCCCACACACCACAGCCCACACACCACAGCCCACACACCACAGCCCACACACACACACGCCCACACACACACACGCCCACACACACACACGCCCACACACACACACGCCCACACACACACACGCCCACACACACACACGCCCACACACACACACGCCCACACACACACGCCCACACACACACACGCCCACACACCACAGCCCACACACGCCCACACACCACAGCCCACACACACACGCCCACACACACACGCCCACACACACACCACAGCCCACACACACACCACAGCCCACACACACACCACAGCCCACACACACACCACAGCCCACACACACACCACAGCCCACACACACACCACAGCCCACACACACACCACAGCCCACACACACACCACAGCCCACACACACACCACAGCCCACACACACACCACAGCCCACACACACACCACAGCCCACACACACACCACAGCCCACACACACACCACAGCCCACACACACACCACAGCCCACACACACACCACAGCCCACACACACACCACAGCCCACACACACACCACAGCCCACACACACACCACAGCCCACACACACACCACAGCCCACACACACACCACAGCCCACACACACACGCCCACACACACACGCCCACACACACACGCCCACACACACACGCCCACACACACACGCCCACACCACAGCCCACACACACACACACGCCCACACACACACGCCCACACACACACGCCCACACACACACGCCCACACACACACGCCCACACACACACGCCCACACACACACGCCCACACACACACGCCCACACACACACGCCCACACACACACGCCCACACACACACGCCCACACACACACGCCCACACACCACAGCCCACACACCACAGCCCACACACCACAGCCCACACACACACCACAGCCCACACACACCACAGCCCACACACACCACAGCCCACACACACACGCCCACACACACACGCCCACACACACACGCCCACACACCACAGCCCACACACACACACACACACACCACAGCCCACACACACACACACACACACACACGCCCACACACACACGCCCACACACACACGCCCACACACACACGCCCACACACACACGCCCACACACCACAGCCCACACACCACAGCCCACACACCACAGCCCACACACACACCACAGCCCACACACACACCACAGCCCACACACACACACACACACCACAGCCCACACACACACACACACACCACAGCCCACACACACACACACACACACACACACACACACACACACACACACACACACACCACAGCCCACACACACCACAGCCCACACACACACACACACACCACAGCCCACACACACACACACACACCACAGCCCACACACACACACACACACACACACCACAGCCCACACACACACACACACACACACACCACAGCCCACACACACACACACCACACACACACCACAGCCCACACACACACACCACACACACACCACAGCCCACACACACACACACCACACACACACCACAGCCCACACACACACACACCACACACACACACACACACACACACACACCACAGCCCACACACACACACACACACACCACAGCCCACACACACACACACACACACACACACACACACACACACACACACACACACACACACCACAGCCCACACACACACCACAGCCCACACACACACCACAGCCCACACACACACACACACACCACAGCCCACACACACACCACAGCCCACACACACACCACAGCCCACACACACACACACACACACACCACAGCCCACACACACACCACAGCCCACACACACACACACACACCACAGCCCACACACACACCACAGCCCACACACACACACACACACACACACCACAGCCCACACACACACCACAGCCCACACACACACACACACACACACCACAGCCCACACACACACACACACACACACACACACACACACACACACACACACACACCACAGCCCACACACACCACAGCCCACACACACACACACACACACACACACACACACACACACACACACACACACACACACACACACACACACACACACACACACACACACACACACACACACACACACACACACCACAGCCCACACACACACCACAGCCCACACACACACCACAGCCCACACACACACACACACACCACAGCCCACACACACACCACAGCCCACACACACACACACACACCACAGCCCACACACACACCACAGCCCACACACACACACACACACACCACAGCCCACACACCACAGCCCACACACACACACACACACCACAGCCCACACACACCACAGCCCACACACACACACACACACACGCCCACACACACACACACCACAGCCCACACACGCCCACACACGCCCACACACGCCCACACACGCCCACACACGCCCACACACGCCCACACACGCCCACACACGCCCACACACGCCCACACACGCCCACACACGCCCACACACGCCCACACACACACCACAGCCCACACACGCCCACACACGCCCACACACGCCCACACACGCCCACACACGCCCACACACGCCCACACACGCCCACACACGCCCACACACGCCCACACACGCCCACACACGCCCACACACGCCCACACACGCCCACACACGCCCACACACGCCCACACACGCCCACACACGCCCACACACGCCCACACACGCCCACACACGCCCACACACGCCCACACACGCCCACACACGCCCACACACGCCCACACACGCCCACACACGCCCACACACGCCCACACACGCCCACACACGCCCACACACGCCCACACACGCCCACACACGCCCACACACGCCCACACACGCCCACACACGCCCACACACGCCCACACACGCCCACACACGCCCACACACGCCCACACACGCCCACACACGCCCACACACGCCCACACACGCCCACACACGCCCACACACGCCCACACACCACAGCCCACACACCACAGCCCACACACCACAGCCCACACACCACAGCCCACACACACACACGCCCACACACACACACGCCCACACACACACACGCCCACACACACACGCCCACACACACACGCCCACACACACACGCCCACACACACACACGCCCACACACGCCCACACACCACCGCCCACACACCACAGCCCACACACCACAGCCCACACACCACAGCCCACACACCACAGCCCACACACACACACGCCCACACACACACACGCCCACACACACACACGCCCACACACACACACGCCCACACACACACACGCCCACACACACACGCCCACACACACACACGCCCACACACCACAGCCCACACACGCCCACACACCACAGCCCACACACACACGCCCACACACACACGCCCACACACACACGCCCACACACACACCACAGCCCACACACACACCACAGCCCACACACACACCACAGCCCACACACACACCACAGCCCACACACACACCACAGCCCACACACACACCACAGCCCACACACACACCACAGCCCACACACACACCACAGCCCACACACACACCACAGCCCACACACACACCACAGCCCACACACACACCACAGCCCACACACACACCACAGCCCACACACACACCACAGCCCACACACACACCACAGCCCACACACACACCACAGCCCACACACACACCACAGCCCACACACACACCACAGCCCACACACACACCACAGCCCACACACACACCACAGCCCACACACACACCACAGCCCACACACACACCACAGCCCACACACACACGCCCACACACACACGCCCACACACACACGCCCACACACACACGCCCACACACACACGCCCACACCACAGCCCACACACACACACACACACACACACGCCCACACACACACGCC
>NW_027140433.1:800000-807500 GCF_036365525.1 Heterodontus francisci | reverse complement strand
TCCACAGCCCACACACACACACACACACACACACACACACTCCACAGCCCACACACACACACACACACACACACACTCCACAGCCCACACACACACACACACACACACACACTCCACAGCCCACACACACACACACACGCCCACACACACACTCCACAGCCCACACACACACACACACACACACACACACACACACACACACACTCCACAGCCCACACACACACACACACACGCCCACACACACACTCCACAGCCCACACACACACACACACACACACACACTCCACAGCCCACACACACACACACACTCCACAGCCCACACACACACTCCACAGCCCACACACACACTCCACAGCCCACACACACACACACACTCCACAGCCCACACACACACACACACTCCACAGCCCACACACACACTCCACAGCCCACACACACACACTCCACAGCCCACACACACACACTCCACAGCCCACACACACACACACACTCCACAGCCCACACACACACTCCACAGCCCACACACACACTCCACAGCCCACACACACACTCCACAGCCCACACACACACACACACTCCACAGCCCACACACACACACACACTCCACAGCCCACACACACACTCCACAGCCCACACACACACACACACTCCACAGCCCACACACACACTCCACAGCCCACACACACACACACACTCCACAGCCCACACACACACACACTCCACAGCCCACACACACACACACACACACACACACACACTCCACAGCCCACACACACACACACACACTCCACAGCCCACACACACCCACACACACACACACACACACACACACTCCACAGCCCACACACACACACACACTCCACAGCCCACACACACACTCCACAGCCCACACACACACACTCCACAGCCCACACACACACACTCCACAGCCCACACACACACACACACTCCACAGCCCACACACACACTCCACAGCCCACACACACACTCCACAGCCCACACACACACACACACTCCACAGCCCACACACACACACACACTCCACAGCCCACACACACACTCCACAGCCCACACACACACACACACTCCACAGCCCACACACACACACACACACACACACACACACACACTCCACAGCCCACACACACACACACACTCCACAGCCCACACACACACACACACTCCACAGCCCACACACACACACACACACACACACACACACACACACACACACACACACACACACTCCACAGCCCACACACACTCACACACACACACACACACACACTCCACAGCCCACACACACACACACACTCCACAGCCCACACACACACACACACACACACACACACTCCACAGCCCACACACACACACACACTCCACAGCCCACACACACACACACACACACACACACACTCCACAGCCCACACACACTCACACACACACACACACACACACTCCACAGCCCACACACACACACACACTCCACAGCCCACACACACACACACACACACACACACACACACTCCACAGCCCACACACACACACACACACACACACACACACACTCCACAGCCCACACACACTCACACACACACACACACACACACTCCACAGCCCACACACACACACACACTCCACAGCCCACACACACACTCCACAGCCCACACACACACACACACTCCACAGCCCACACACACACTCCACAGCCCACACACACACACACACTCCACAGCCCACACACACACACACACACACACACACACACACTCCACAGCCCACACACACACACACACTCCACAGCCCACACACACACACACACACACACACACACACACTCCACAGCCCACACACACACTCCACAGCCCACACACACACACACACTCCACAGCCCACACACACTCACACACACACACACACACACACACTCCACAGCCCACACACACACACACACTCCACAGCCCACACACACACTCCACAGCCCACACACACACACACACTCCACAGCCCACACACACACACACACACACACACACACACACTCCACAGCCCACACACACACACACACTCCACAGCCCACACACACACACACACACACACACACACACACTCCACAGCCCACACACACACACACACACTCCACAGCCCACACACACACACACACTCCACAGCCCACACACACACACACACACACACACACACACACTCCACAGCCCACACACACACACACACACTCCACAGCCCACACACACACACACACACACCACAGCCCACACACACTCACACACACACACACACACACACTCACACACACACACACACACACACACACACACACACACACACACACACACTCCACAGCCCACACACACTCACACACACACACACACACACACTCCACAGCCCACACACACACACACACTCCACAGCCCACACACACACTCCACAGCCCACACACACACACACACTCCACAGCCCACACACACACACACACACACACACACACACACTCCACAGCCCACACACACACTCCACAGCCCACACACACACACACACTCCACAGCCCACACACACACACACACACACACACACACACACTCCACAGCCCACACACACACTCCACAGCCCACACACACACACACACTCCACAGCCCACACACACACACACACACACACACACACACACTCCACAGCCCACACACACTCACACACACACACACACACACACACTCCACAGCCCACACACACACACACACTCCACAGCCCACACACACACTCCACAGCCCACACACACACACACACTCCACAGCCCACACACACACTCCACAGCCCACACACACACTCCACAGCCCACACACACACACACACACACACACACACACACTCCACAGCCCACACACACACACACACTCCACAGCCCACACACACACTCCACAGCCCACACACACACACACACTCCACAGCCCACACACACACTCCACAGCCCACACACACACACACACTCCACAGCCCACACACACACACACACACACACACACACACACTCCACAGCCCACACACACACACACACTCCACAGCCCACACACACACACACACTCCACAGCCCACACACACACACACACACACACACACACACACACACACTCACACACACACACACTCCACAGCCCACACACACTCACACACACACACACACACACACTCCACAGCCCACACACACACACACACTCCACAGCCCACACACACACACACACACACACACACACTCCACAGCCCACACACACACACACACTCCACAGCCCACACACACACACACACACACACACACACTCCACAGCCCACACACACTCACACACACACACACACACACACTCCACAGCCCACACACACACACACACTCCACAGCCCACACACACACACACACACACACACACACACACTCCACAGCCCACACACACACACACACACACACACACACACACTCCACAGCCCACACACACTCACACACACACACACACACACACTCCACAGCCCACACACACACACACACTCCACAGCCCACACACACACTCCACAGCCCACACACACACACACACTCCACAGCCCACACACACACTCCACAGCCCACACACACACACACACTCCACAGCCCACACACACACACACACACACACACACACACACTCCACAGCCCACACACACACACACACTCCACAGCCCACACACACACACACACACACACACACACACACTCCACAGCCCACACACACACTCCACAGCCCACACACACACACACACTCCACAGCCCACACACACTCACACACACACACACACACACACACTCCACAGCCCACACACACACACACACTCCACAGCCCACACACACACTCCACAGCCCACACACACACACACACTCCACAGCCCACACACACACACACACACACACACACACACACTCCACAGCCCACACACACACACACACTCCACAGCCCACACACACACACACACACACACACACACACACTCCACAGCCCACACACACACACACACACTCCACAGCCCACACACACACACACACTCCACAGCCCACACACACACACACACACACACACACACACACTCCACAGCCCACACACACACACACACACTCCACAGCCCACACACACACACACACACACCACAGCCCACACACACTCACACACACACACACACACACACTCACACACACACACACACACACACACACACACACACACACACACTCCACAGCCCACACACACTCACACACACACACACACACACACTCCACAGCCCACACACACACACACACTCCACAGCCCACACACACACTCCACAGCCCACACACACACACACACTCCACAGCCCACACACACACACACACACACACACACACACACTCCACAGCCCACACACACACTCCACAGCCCACACACACACACACACTCCACAGCCCACACACACACACACACACACACACACACACACTCCACAGCCCACACACACACTCCACAGCCCACACACACACACACACTCCACAGCCCACACACACACACACACACACACACACACACACTCCACAGCCCACACACACTCACACACACACACACACACACACACTCCACAGCCCACACACACACACACACTCCACAGCCCACACACACACTCCACAGCCCACACACACACACACACTCCACAGCCCACACACACACACACACACACACACACACACACTCCACAGCCCACACACACTCACACACACACACACACACACACACTCCACAGCCCACACACACACACACACTCCACAGCCCACACACACACACACACACACACACACACACACTCCACAGCCCACACACACACACACACACTCCACAGCCCACACACACACACACACTCCACAGCCCACACACACACACACACACACACACACACACACTCCACAGCCCACACACACACACACACACTCCACAGCCCACACACACACACACACACACCACAGCCCACACACACTCACACACACACACACACACACACTCACACACACACACACACACACACACACACACACACACACACACTCCACAGCCCACACACACTCACACACACACACACACACACACTCCACAGCCCACACACACACACACACACACACACACACACACACACACACACACACTCCACAGCCCACACACACACACACACACACACACACACACACTCCACAGCCCACACACACACACACACACACTCCACAGCCCACACACACACACACCACAGCCCACACACACACCACACACACACACACACACACACCACAGCCCACACACACACACACACACACACACACACACACTCCACAGCCCACACACACACACACCACAGCCCACACACACCACACACACACACACACACACACCACAGCCCAGACACACCACACACACACACACTCCACAGCCACACACACACACACACACACACACACACACTCCACAGCCCACACACACACACACACACACACACACACACACTCCACAGCCCACACACACACACACCACAGCCCACACACACCACACACACACACACACACACACACCACAGCCCACACACACCACACACACACACACACACACACCACAGCCCAGACACACCACAGCCCACACACACACACACACACACACACACACACACTCCACAGCCCACACACACACACACCACAGCCCACACACACACACACACACACACACACACACACTCCACAGCCCACACACACACACACCACAGCCCACACACACCACACACACACACACACACACACACCACAGCCCACACACACCACACACACACACACACACACACCACAGCCCAGACACACCACAGCCCACACACACACACACACACACACACACACACACTCCACAGCCCACACACACACACACCACAGCCCACACACACCACACACACACACACACACACACACACACACACACACACACACACACACACACACACACACACACACACACACACACACACACACACACACACAGCCCACACACACACACACACACACACCACAGCCCACACACACACACACACACACACACACACACACCACAGCCCACACACACACACACACACACACACACCCCACAGCCCACACACACACACACACACACACACACACACACACACACACACACACACACACACACACACACACACACCACACACACACACACACACACACTCCACAGCCCACACACACACACACACACACACACACACACACTCCACAGCCCACACACACACACACACACACACACACACACACTCCACAGCCCACACACACACACACCACAGCCCACACACACCACACACACACACACACACACACACCACAGCCCACACACACCACACACACACACACACACACACCACAGCCCAGACACACCACAGCCCACACACACACACACACACACACACACACACACTCCACAGCCCACACACACACACACCACAGCCCACACACACACACACACACACACACACACACACACACACACACACACACACACACACACACACACACACACACACACACACACACAGCCCACACACACACACACACACACACCACAGCCCACACACACACACACACACACACACACACACACCACAGCCCACACACACACACACACACACACACACCCCACAGCCCACACACACACACACACACACACACACACACACACACACACACACACACACACACCACACACACCACACACACACACACACACACACACACACACACACACACACACTCCACAGCCCACACACACACACACCACAGCCCACACACACCACACACACACACACACACACACCACAGCCCAGACACACCACACACACACACACTCCACAGCCCACACACACACACACACACACACACACACACTCCACAGCCCACACACACACACACACACACACACACACACACTCCACAGCCCACACACACACACACACACACACACACACACACTCCACAGCCCACACACACACACACCACAGCCCACACACACCACACACACACACACACACACACACCACAGCCCACACACACCACACACACACACACACACACACCACAGCCCAGACACACCACAGCCCACACACACACACACACACACACACACACACACTCCACAGCCCACACACACACACACCACAGCCCACACACACCACACACACACACACACACACACCACAGCCCAGACACACCACACACACACACACTCCACAGCCCACACACACACACACACACACACACACACACTCCACAGCCCACACACACACACACACACACACACACACACACTCCACAGCCCACACACACACACACCACAGCCCACACACACCACACACACACACACACACACACACCACAGCCCACACACACCACACACACACACACAC
>NW_027140433.1:747500-757500 GCF_036365525.1 Heterodontus francisci | reverse complement strand
CACAGACACCACAGACACAAACACAGACACAAACACAGACACATACACAGACACAGACACAGACACAGACACAAACACAAACACAAACACAGACACAGACACCACAGACACAAACACAAACACAGACACAGACACCACAGACACAAACACAAACACAAACACCACAGCCCAGACACAACAGACACAAACACAAACACAAACACAGACACAGACACCACAGACACAAACACAAACACAGACACAGACACAAACACAAACACAAACACAAACACAAACACAAACACAAACACAAACACAGACACAGACACAGACACAGACACAGACACCACAGACACCACAGACACCACAGACACAAACACAGACACAGACACAGACACAGACACAGACACAAACACAAACACAAACACAGACACAGACACCACAGACACAAACACAAACACAAACACAGACACAGACACAAACACAAACACAGACACAGACACCACAGACACAAACACAAACACAGACACAGACACCACAGACACAAACACAAACACAAACACCACAGCCCAGACACAACAGACACAAACACAAACACAAACACAGACACAGACACCACAGACACAAACACAAACACAGACACAGACACAAACACAAACACAAACACAAACACAAACACAAACACAGACACAGACACAGACACAGACACAGACACCACAGACACCACAGACACAAACACAGACACAGACACAGACACAGACACAGACACAAACACAAACACAAACACAGACACAGACACCACAGACACAAACACAAACACAAACACAGACACAGACACCACAGACACAAACACAAACACAAACACCACAGCCCAGACACAACAGACACAAACACAAACACAAACACAGACACAGACACCACAGACACAAACACAAACACAAACACAGACACAGACACCACAGACACAAACACAAACACAAACACCACAGCCCAGACACAACAGACACAAACACAAACACAAACACAGACACAGACACAAACACAGACACAGACACAGACACAGACACAGACACAAACACAAACACAAACACAGACACCACAGACACAAACACAAACACAAACACAGACACAGACACCACAGACACAAACACAAACACAAACACAGACACAGACACACACACAAACACAGACACAGACACAGACACCACAGACACAGACACCACAGACACAAACACAGACACAGACACAGACACAGACACAGACACAGACACCACAGACACAGACACAAACACAGACACAGACACAGACACAGACACAGACACAGACACAGACACAGACACAGACACAGACACCACAGACACAAACACAAACACAAACACAGACACAGACACAGACACACACACAAACACAGACACAGACACAGACACCACAGACACAGACACAGACACAGACACAGACACAGACACAGACACCACAGACACAGACACCACAGACACAGACACCACAGACACAGACACAGACACAGACACAGACACAGACACAGACACAGACACAGACACACACACACACACAAACACCACAGCCCAGACACAAACACACACACAAACACCACAGCCCAGACACAAACACAAACACAAACACAGACACAGACACCACAGACACAAACACAAACACAAACACAGACACAGACACACACACAAACACAGACACAGACACAGACACAGACACCACAGACACAAACACAGACACAGACACAGACACAGACACAGACACAGACACAAACACAAACACAAACACAAACACAGACACAAACACAAACACAAACACAGACACAAACACAAACACAAACACAAACACCACAGCCCAGACACAAACACAAACACAAACACAAACACCACAGACACAAACACAAACACAAACACAGACACAGACACCACAGACACAAACACAAACACAAACACAGACACAGACACACACACAAACACAGACACAGACACAGACACCACAGACACAGACACCACAGACACAAACACAGACACAGACACAGACACAGACACAGACACAGACACAGACACAGACACCACAGACACAAACACAAACACAGACACAGACACACACACAAACACAGACACAGACACAGACACCACAGACACAGACACCACAGACACAAACACAGACACAGACACAGACACAGACACAGACACAGACACAGACACAGACACAGACACACACACAAACACCACAGCCCAGACACAAACACACACACAAACACCACAGCCCAGACACAAACACACACACAAACACCACAGCCCAGACACAAACACAAACACAGACACAAACACAAACACCACAGCCCAGACACAAACACAAACACAAACACAGACACAAACACAAACACAAACACAAACACAAACACAAACACAAACACAAACACAAACACCACAGCCCAGACACACACACAAACACAGACACAAACACCACAGACACAAACACATACACAAACACAGACACAAACACCACAGACACAAACACAGACACAGACACAGACACAGACACACACACAAACACAGACACAGACACAGACACAGACACAGACACCACAGACACAAACACAAACACAAACACAAACACAGACACAGACACAGACACAGACACAGACACAGACACAGACACAGACACCACAGACACAAACACAAACACAAACACAGACACAAACACAAACACAAACACAAACACAGACACAAACACAAACACAAACACAGACACAAACACAAACACAAACACAAACACAAACACCACAGCCCAGACACAAACACAAACACAAACACAAACACCACAGACACAAACACAAACACAAACACAGACACAGACACCACAGACACAAACACAAACACAAACACAGACACAGACACACACACAAACACAGACACAGACACAGACACAGACACAAACACAAACACAAACACAAACACAAACACAGACACAAACACAAACACAAACACAGACACAAACACAAACACAAACACAAACACCACAGCCCAGACACAAACACAAACACAAACACAAACACCACAGACACAAACACAAACACAAACACAGACACAGACACCACAGACACAAACACAAACACAAACACAGACACAGACACACACACAAACACAGACACAGACACAGACACAGACACCACAGACACAAACACAGACACAGACACAGACACAGACACAGACACAGACACAAACACAAACACAAACACAAACACAGACACAAACACAAACACAAACACAGACACAAACACAAACACAAACACAAACACCACAGCCCAGACACAAACACAAACACAAACACAAACACCACAGACACAAACACAAACACAAACACAGACACAGACACCACAGACACAAACACAAACACAAACACAGACACAGACACACACACAAACACAGACACAGACACAGACACCACAGACACAGACACCACAGACACAAACACAGACACAGACACAGACACAGACACAGACACAGACACAGACACAGACACAGACACAGACACACACACAAACACCACAGCCCAGACACAAACACACACACAAACACCACAGCCCAGACACAAACACACACACAAACACCACAGCCCAGACACAAACACACACACAAACACCACAGCCCAGACACAAACACAAACACAGACACAAACACAAACACCACAGCCCAGACACAAACACAAACACAAACACAAACACAAACACAAACACAAACACAAACACAAACACAAACACAAACACAGACACAAACACCACAGACACAGACACAGACACAACAGACACAAACACAAACACAAACACAAACACAGACACAGACACAGACACAGACACAGACACAGACACAGACACAGACACAGACACACACACAAACACAGACACAGACACAGACACAAACACAGACACAGACACAGACACAGACACAGACACAGACACAGACACAAACACAGACACAGACACAGACACAAACACAAACACAAACACAAACACAGACACAGACACAGACACAAACACAAACACAGACACAGACACAAACACAAACACAAACACAAACACAGACACAAACACAAACACAGACACAAACACAAACACAAACACAGACACCACAGACACAGACACCACAGACACAAACACAGACACAGACACAGACACAGACACAGACACAGACACAAACACAGACACAAACACAGACACAGACACAGACACAGACACAGACACAGACACAGACACAAACACAGACACAAACACAGACACAAACACAAACACAAACACAGACACAGACACAAACACAAACACAAACACAAACACAGACACAGACACAGACACAAACACAAACACAGACACAGACACAGACACAAACACAAACACAAACACAAACACAGACACAGACACAAACACAAACACAAACACAAACACAGACACAAACACAAACACAGACACAGACACAGACACAGACACAGACACCACAGCCCAGACACAAACACAAACACAAACACAAACACAGACACAGACACAAACACAAACACAAACACAGACACAGACACAGACACAGACACAAACACAAACACAGACACAGACACAAACACAAACACAAACACAAACACAGACACAAACACAAACACAAACACAGACACAAACACAGACACAAACACAGACACAGACACAGACACAGACACAGACACAGACACAGACACAGACACAGACACAAACACAAACACAGACACAGACACAAACACAAACACAAACACAAACACAGACACAAACACAAACACAAACACAGACACAAACACAGACACAAACACAGACACAGACACAGACACAGACACAGACACAGACACAGACACACACACAGACACAGACACAAACACAAACACAAACACAGACACAAACACAAACACAAACACAAACACCACAGCCCAGACACAAACACAAACACAAACACAAACACCACAGACACAAACACAAACACAAACACAGACACAGACACCACAGACACAAACACAGACACACACACAAACACAGACACAGACACAGACACCACAGACACAGACACCACAGACACAGACACAGACACAGACACAGACACAGACACAGACACAGACACAGACACACACACAAACACAAACACAAACACAGACACAGACACAGACACAAACACAAACACAGACACAAACACAAACACAAACACAGACACAAACACAAACACAAACACAGACACAAACACAAACACAAACACAAACACCACAGCCCAGACACAAACACAAACACAAACACAAACACCACAGACACAAACACAAACACAGACACAGACACAGACACCACAGACACAAACACAGACACAGACACAGACACAGACACAGACACAGACACACACACACACACAAACACAAACACAGACACAGACACAGACACAAACACAAACACAAACACAGACACAAACACAAACACAAACACAAACACCACAGCCCAGACACAAACACAAACACAAACACAAACACCACAGACACAAACACAAACACAAACACAGACACAGACACCACAGACACAAACACAGACACACACACAAACACAGACACAGACACAGACACCACAGACACAGACACCACAGACACAAACACAGACACAGACACAGACACAGACACAGACACAGACACAGACACAGACACAGACACAGACACACACACAAACACCACAGCCCAGACACAAACACACACACAAACACCACAGCCCAGACACAAACACACACACAAACACCACAGCCCAGACACAAACACAAACACAGACACAAACACAAACACAGACACAAACACAAACACAGACACAAACACAAACACCACAGCCCAGACACAAACACAAACACAGACACAAACACAAACACCACAGCCCAGACACAAACACAAACACAAACACAGACACAAACACAAACACAAACACAAACACAAACACAAACACAAACACAAACACAAACACCACAGCCCAGACACACACACAAACACAGACACAAACACCACAGACACAAACACAGACACAGACACAGACACAGACACACACACAAACACAGACACAGACACAGACACAGACACAGACACCACAGACACAAACACAAACACAGACACAGACACAGACACAGACACAGACACAGACACAGACACAGACACAGACACAAACACAGACACAGACACAGACACAGACACAGACACAGACACAGACACAGACACAAACACAAACACAGACACAGACACAAACACAAACACAAACACAAACACAGACACAAACACAAACACAAACACAGACACAAACACAAACACAAACACAAACACCACAGCCCAGACACAAACACAAACACAAACACAAACACCACAGACACAAACACAAACACAAACACAGACACAGACACCACAGACACAAACACAAACACAAACACAGACACAGACACACACACAAACACAGACACAGACACAGACACCACAGACACAGACACCACAGACACAAACACAGACACAGACACAGACACAGACACAGACACAGACACAGACACAGACACACACACAAACACCACAGCCCAGACACAAACACACACACAAACACCACAGCCCAGACACAAACACACACACAAACACCACAGCCCAGACACAAACACAAACACAGACACAAACACAAACACAGACACAAACACAAACACAGACACAAACACAAACACCACAGCCCAGACACAAACACAAACACAGACACAAACACAAACACCACAGCCCAGACACAAACACAAACACAAACACAGACACAAACACAAACACCACAGACACAAACACAAACACAAACACAGACACAAACACCACAGACACAAACACAGACACAGACACAGACACAGACACACACACAAACACAGACACAGACACAGACACAGACACAGACACCACAGACACAAACACAAACACAAACACAGACACAGACACAGACACAGACACAGACACAGACACAGACACAGACACAAACACAGACACAGACACAGACACAGACACAGACACACACACAAACACAGACACAGACACAGACACCACAGACACAAACACAGACACAGACACAGACACAGACACAGACACAGACACAGACACAAACACAGACACAAACACAGACACAGACACAAACACAAACACAAACACAGACACAAACACAAACACAAACACAGACACAGACACAAACACAGACACAGACACCACAGACACAAACACAAACACAGACACAGACACACACACAAACACAGACACAGACACAGACACCACAGACACAGACACCACAGACACAAACACAGACACAGACACAGACACAGACACAGACACAGACACAGACACAGACACAGACACACACACAAACACCACAGCCCAGACACAAACACACACACAAACACCACAGCCCAGACACAAACACACACACAAACACCACAGCCCAGACACAAACACACACACAAACACAGACACAGACACACACACAAACACCACAGCCCAGACACAAACACACACACAAACACCACAGCCCAGACACAAACACAAACACAAACACCACAGCCCAGACACAAACACAAACACCACAGCCCAGACACAAACACAAACACAAACACAGACACAAACACAAACACCACAGACACAAACACCACAGCCCAGACACAAACACAAACACAAACACAAACACCACAGCCCAGACACAAACACAAACACAAACACCACAGCCCAGACACAAACACAAACACAAACACAGACACAAACACAAACACCACAGACACAAACACCACAGCCCAGACACAAACACAAACACAAACACAGACACAAACACAAACACAAACACAGACACAAACACAAACACCACAGACACAAACACAAACACAAACACAAACACCACAGACACAAACACAAACACAAACACCACAGCCCAGACACAAACACAAACACAAACACAGACACAGACACACACACAAACACCACAGCCCAGACACAAACACACACACAAACACCACAGCCCAGACACAAACACAAACACAAACACCACAGCCCAGACACAAACACAAACACAAACACAAACACAAACACAAACACAAACACAAACACAAACACAAACACAGACACAGACACAGACACACACACAAACACCACAGCCCAGACACAAACACAAACACAAACACAGACACAAACACAAACACCACAGACACAAACACCACAGCCCAGACACAAACACAAACACAAACACAGACACAAACACAAACACAAACACAGACACAAACACAAACACCACAGACACAAACACCACAGCCCAGACACAAACACAAACACAAACACAAACACCACAGCCCAGACACAAACACACACACAAACACCACAGCCCAGACACAAACACAAACACAAACACAGACACAAACACAAACACCACAGACACAAACACCACAGCCCAGACACAAACACAAACACAAACACAGACACAGACACACACACAAACACCACAGCCCAGACACAAACACAAACACAAACACAGACACAAACACAAACACCACAGACACAAACACCACAGCCCAGACACAAACACACACACAAACACCACAGCCCAGACACAAACACAAACACAAACACCACAGCCCAGACACAAACACAAACACAAACACAAACACAAACACAAACACAAACACAAACACAGACACAGACACACACACAAACACCACAGCCCAGACACAAACACAAACACAAACACAGACACAAACACAAACACCACAGACACAAACACCACAGCCCAGACACAAACACAAACACAAACACAAACACCACAGCCCAGACACAAACACACACACAAACACCACAGCCCAGACACAAACACAAACACAAACACAGACACAAACACAAACACCACAGACACAAACACCACAGCCCAGACACAAACACAAACACAAACACAAACACAAACACAAACACCACAGACACAAACACCACAGCCCAGACACAAACACAAACACAAACACAAACACAACAGCCCAGACACAAACACAACAGCCCAGACACAAACACAAACACAAACACAAACACAAACACAAACACAAACACAAACACAAACACAAACACAGACACAGACACAGACACAGACACAGACACAAACACAAACACAAACACAAACACAAACACCACAGACACAAACACAAACACAAACACAAACACAAACACCACAGCCCAGACACAAACACAAACACAAACACAAACACCACAGCCCAGACACAAACACAAACACAAACACAAACACCACAGCCCAGACACAAACACAAACACAAACACAAACACCACAGCCCAGACACAAACACACACACAAACACAAACACCACAGCCCAGACACAAACACACACACAAACACAAACACCACAGCCCAGACACAAACACAAACACAAACACAAACACCACAGCCCAGACACAAACACAAACACAAACACAAACACCACAGCCCAGACACAAACACAAACACAAACACAAACACCACAGCCCAGACACAAACACACACACAAACACAAACACCACAGCCCAGACACAAACACAAACACAAACACAAACACAAACACAAACACCACAGCCCAGACACAAACACAAACACAAACACCACAGCCCAGACACAAACACAAACACAAACACAAACACAAACACAAACACAAACACAAACACAAACACAAACACAAACACAAACACAAACACCACAGCCCAGACACAAACACAAACACAAACACAAACACAAACACAAACACAAACACAAACACCACAGCCCAGACACAAACACAAACACAAACACCACAGCCCAGACACAAACACAAACACAAACACCACAGCCCAGACACAAACACAAACACAAACACAAACACAGACACAAACACAAACACCACAGCCCAGACACAAACACAAACACAAACACAGACACAAACACAAACACCACAGACACAAACACCACAGCCCAGACACAAACACAAAC
>NW_027140433.1:732500-740000 GCF_036365525.1 Heterodontus francisci | reverse complement strand
CAAACACAAACACAGAGACTTATATATATGAACACAAACACAAACACAAACACAAACACAAACACAAACACAAACACAAACACAAACACAAACACAAACACAAACACAGAGACTTATATATATGCACACAAACACAAACACAAACACAGAGACTTATATATATGCACACAAACACAAACACAAACACAGAGACTTATATATATGCACACAAACACAAACACAAACACAGAGACTTATATATATGCACACAAACACAAACACAAACACAGAGACTTATATATATGCACACAAACACAAACACAAACACAGAGACTTATATATATGCACACAAACACAAACACAAACACAGAGACTTATATATATGCACACAAACACAAACACAAACACAGAGACTTATATATATGCACACAAACACAAACACAAACACAGAGACTTATATATATGAACACAAACACAAACACAAACACAAACACAAACACAAACACAAACACAAACACAAACACAAACACAAACACAAACACAAACACAAACACTGAGACTTATATATATGCACACAAACACAAACACAAACACAAACACAAACACAAACACAAACACAAACACAAACACTGAGACTTATATATATGCACACAAACACAAACACAAACACAAACACAAACACAAACACAAACACAAACACAAACACTGAGACTTATATATATGCACACAAACACAAACACAAACACAAACACAAACACAAACACAAACACTGAGACTTATATATATGCACACAAACACAAACACAAACACAAACACAAACACAAACACAAACACTGAGACTTATATATATGCACACAAACACAAACACAAACACAAACACAAACACAAACACAAACACAAACACAAACACAAACACAAACACTGAGACTTATATATATGCACACAAACACAAACACAAACACAAACACAAACACAAACACAAACACAAACACTGAGACTTATATATATGCACACAAACACAAACACAAACACAAACACAAACACAAACACAAACACAAACACAAACACAAACACAAACACAAACACAAACACAAACACTGAGACTTATATATATGCACACAAACACAAACACAAACACAAACACAAACACAAACACAAACACAAACACAAACACAAACACTGAGACTTATATATATGCACACAAACACAAACACAAACACAAACACAAACACAAACACAAACACAAACACAAACACAAACACAAACACAAACACAAACACTGAGACTTATATATATGCACACAAACACAAACACAAACACAAACACAAACACAAACACTGAGACTTATATATATGCACACAAACACAAACACAAACACAAACACAAACACAAACACAAACACAAACACAAACACAAACACTGAGACTTATATATATGCACACAAACACAAACACAAACACAAACACAAACACAAACACAAACACAAACACAAACACAAACACAAACACAAACACTGAGACTTATATATATGCACACAAACACAAACACAAACACAAACACAAACACAAACACAAACACAAACACAAACACAAACACAAACACTGAGACTTATATATATGCACACAAACACAAACACAAACACAAACACAAACACAAACACTGAGACTTATATATATGCACACAAACACAAACACAAACACAAACACAAACACTGAGACTTATATATATGCACACAAACACAAACACAAACACAAACACAAACACAAACACTGAGACTTATATATATGCACACAAACACAAACACAAACACAAACACAAACACAAACACAAACACAAACACAAACACAAACACAAACACAAACACTGAGACTTATATATATGCACACAAACACAAACACAAACACAAACACAAACACAAACACAAACACAAACACAAACACAAACACTGAGACTTATATATATGCACACAAACACAAACACAAACACAAACACAAACACAAACACAAACACAAACACAAACACGCACACAAACACAAACACAAACACAAACACAAACACAAACACTGAGACTTATATATATGCACACAAACACAAACACAAACACAAACACAAACACAAACACTGAGACTTATATATATGCACACAAACACAAACACAAACACAAACACAAACACAAACACAAACACAAACACAAACACAAACACAAACACAAACACAAACACTGAGACTTATATATATGCACACAAACACAAACACAAACACAAACACAAACACAAACACAAACACAAACACAAACACTGAGACTTATATATATGCACACAAACACAAACACAAACACAAACACAAACACAAACACAAACACAAACACAAACACTGAGACTTATATATATGCACACAAACACAAACACGCACACAAACACGCACACAAACACAAACACGCACACAAACACAAACACAAACACAAACACAAACACAAACACAAACACAAACACAAACACAAACACAAACACAAACACAAACACAAACACAGAGACTTATATATATGCACACAAACACAAACACAAACACAAACACAAACACAAACACTGAGACTTATATATATGCACACAAACACAAACACAAACACAAACACAAACACAAACACTGAGACTTATATATATGCACACAAACACAAACACAAACACAAACACAAACACAAACACTGAGACTTATATATATGCACACAAACACAAACACAAACACAAACACAAACACAAACACTGAGACTTATATATATGCACACAAACACAAACACAAACACTGAGACTTATATATATGCACACAAACACAAACACAAACACTGAGACTTATATATATGCACACAAACACAAACACAAACACAAACACAAACACAAACACTGAGACTTATATATATGCACACAAACACAAACACAAACACAAACACAAACACAAACACTGAGACTTATATATATGCACACAAACACAAACACAAACACAAACACAAACACAAACACAAACACAAACACAAACACAAACACAAACACTGAGACTTATATATATGCACACAAACACAAACACAAACACAAACACAAACACAAACACAAACACTGAGACTTATATATATGCACACAAACACAAACACAAACACAAACACAAACACAAACACTGAGACTTATATATATGCACACAAACACAAACACTGAGACTTATATATATGCACACAAACACAAACACAAACACAAACACAAACACAAACACAAACACAAACACAAACACAAACACTGAGACTTATATATATGCACACAAACACAAACACAAACACTGAGACTTATATATATGCACACAAACACAAACACAAACACAAACACTGAGACTTATATATATGCACACAAACACAAACACAAACACTGAGACTTATATATATGCACACAAACACAAACACAAACACAAACACAAACACAAACACAAACACAAACACAAACACAAACACTGAGACTTATATATATGCACACAAACACAAACACAAACACAAACACAAACACAAACACAAACACAAACACAAACACAAACACTGAGACTTATATATATGCACACAAACACAAACACAAACACAAACACAAACACAAACACAAACACAAACACAAACACAAACACAAACACTGAGACTTATATATATGCACACAAACACAAACACAAACACAAACACAAACACAAACACAAACACAAACACAAACACAAACACAAACACTGAGACTTATATATATGCACACAAACACAAACACAAACACAAACACAAACACAAACACAAACACAAACACAAACACAAACACAAACACTGAGACTTATATATATGCACACAAACACAAACACAAACACAAACACAAACACAAACACAAACACAAACACAAACACAAACACTGAGACTTATATATATGCACACAAACACAAACACAAACACAAACACAAACACAAACACAAACACAAACACTGAGACTTATATATATGCACACAAACACAAACACAAACACAAACACAAACACAAACACAAACACAAACACAAACACAAACACTGAGACTTATATATATGCACACAAACACAAACACAAACACAAACACAAACACAAACACAAACACAAACACAAACACAAACACTGAGACTTATATATATGCACACAAACACAAACACAAACACAAACACAAACACAAACACAAACACAAACACAAACACAAACACTGAGACTTATATATATGCACACAAACACAAACACAAACACAAACACAAACACAAACACAAACACAAACACAAACACAAACACAAACACTGAGACTTATATATATGCACACAAACACAAACACAAACACAAACACAAACACAAACACAAACACAAACACAAACACAAACACAAACACTGAGACTTATATATATGCACACAAACACAAACACAAACACAAACACAAACACAAACACAAACACAAACACAAACACAAACACAAACACAAACACTGAGACTTATATATATGCACACAAACACAAACACAAACACAAACACAAACACAAACACAAACACAAACACAAACACTGAGACTTATATATATGCACACAAACACAAACACAAACACAAACACAAACACAAACACAAACACAAACACAAACACAAACACAAACACAAACACTGAGACTTATATATATGCACACAAACACAAACACAAACACAAACACAAACACAAACACTGAGACTTATATATATGCACACAAACACAAACACAAACACAAACACAAACACAAACACAAACACAAACACAAACACTGAGACTTATATATATGCACACAAACACAAACACAAACACAAACACAAACACAAACACAAACACAAACACAAACACAAACACAAACACAAACACTGAGACTTATATATATGCACACAAACACAAACACAAACACAAACACAAACACAAACACAAACACAAACACAAACACAAACACAAACACAAACACAAACACCACAGCCCAGACACTGAGACTTATATATATGCACACAAACACAAACACAAACACAAACACAAACACAAACACAAACACAAACACAAACACAAACACAAACACAAACACAAACACCACAGCCCAGACACTGAGACTTATATATATGCACACAAACACAAACACAAACACAAACACTGAGACTTATATATATGCACACAAACACAAACACAAACACAAACACAAACACCACAGCCCAGACACTGAGACTTATATATATGCACACAAACACAAACACAAACACAAACACTGAGACTTATATATATGCACACAAACACAAACACAAACACAAACACAAACACAAACACAAACACAAACACAAACACTGAGACTTATATATATGCACACAAACACAAACACAAACACCACAGCCCAGACACTGAGACTTATATATATGCACACAAACACAAACACAAACACAAACACAAACACAAACACAAACACAAACACAAACACAAACACTGAGACTTATATATATGCACACAAACACAAACACAAACACAAACACAAACACAAACACAAACACCACAGCCCAGACACTGAGACTTATATATATGCACACAAACACAAACACAAACACAAACACAAACACAAACACAAACACCACAGCCCAGACACTGAGACTTATATATATGCACACAAACACAAACACAAACACAAACACAAACACAAACACAAACACCACAGCCCAGACACTGAGACTTATATATATGCACACAAACACAAACACAAACACAAACACAAACACCACAGCCCAGACACTGAGACTTATATATATGCACACAAACACAAACACAAACACAAACACCACAGCCCAGACACTGAGACTTATATATATGCACACAAACACAAACACAAACACAAACACAAACACCACAGCCCAGACACTGAGACTTATATATATGCACACAAACACAAACACAAACACAAACACAAACACCACAGCCCAGACACTGAGACTTATATATATGCACACAAACACAAACACAAACACAAACACAAACACCACAGCCCAGACACTGAGACTTATATATATGCACACAAACACAAACACAAACACAAACACAAACACAAACACAAACACAAACACAAACACAAACACAAACACAAACACCACAGCCCAGACACTGAGACTTATATATATGCACACAAACACAAACACAAACACAAACACAAACACAAACACAAACACAAACACAAACACAAACACCACAGCCCAGACACTGAGACTTATATATATGCACACAAACACAAACACAAACACAAACACAAACACAAACACAAACACAAACACAAACACAAACACAAACACAAACACAAACACCACAGCCCAGACACTGAGACTTATATATATGCACACAAACACAAACACAAACACAAACACAAACACAAACACAAACACAAACACAAACACAAACACAAACACCACAGCCCAGACACTGAGACTTATATATATGCACACAAACACAAACACAAACACAAACACAAACACAAACACAAACACAAACACAAACACAAACACAAACACAAACACAAACACCACAGCCCAGACACTGAGACTTATATATATGCACACAAACACAAACACAAACACAAACACCACAGCCCAGACACTGAGACTTATATATATGCACACAAACACAAACACAAACACAAACACAAACACAAACACAAACACCACAGCCCAGACACTGAGACTTATATATATGCACACAAACACAAACACAAACACAAACACCACAGCCCAGACACTGAGACTTATATATATGCACACAAACACAAACACAAACACAAACACCACAGCCCAGACACTGAGACTTATATATATGCACACAAACACAAACACAAACACAAACACCACAGCCCAGACACTGAGACTTATATATATGCACACAAACACAAACACAAACACAAACACCACAGCCCAGACACTGAGACTTATATATATGCACACAAACACAAACACAAACACAAACACAAACACAAACACAAACACAAACACAAACACAAACACAAACACAAACACAAACACAAACACAAACACAAACATCACAGCCCAGACACTGAGACTTATATATATGCACACAAACACAAACACAAACACAAACACAAACACAAACACAAACACAAACACAAACACAAACACAAACACAAACACAAACACAAACACAAACACAAACATCACAGCCCAGACACTGAGACTTATATATATGCACACAAACACAAACACAAACACAATAAACACAAACACAAACACAAACACAAACACAAACACAAACACAAACACAAACACAAACACAAACACAAACACAAACACAAACATCACAGCCCAGACACTGAGACTTATATATATGCACACAAACACAAACACAAACACAAACACAAACACAAACACAAACAGCAAACACAAACACAAACACAAACACAAACACAAACACAAACACAAACATCACAGCCCAGACACTGAGACTTATATATATGCA